>NC_071260.1:8148649-8156149 GCF_023375685.1 Ictalurus furcatus | reverse complement strand
CCACTGAATGAAAACACGTGACTCTAATTTCAGCTTCAAATTAACTGCTAATCGTAGCCGTTCATACTTTTGCCACCCACAGATATGTAATATTGGATAACCCTCAATAAATAAGTGACCAAGTATAATATTTTTATTTAATTTGTGTAATTGTGATCTTACTGTCTACTTTTAGAACTTGTATAATGCCCTGTTTACACTAGTGCATTTTCATTTTAAAACGGCGTTAAATGAAAAGATCCTCGTCCACACTGGCGTTTCCACTGTTTAGAAACAAGCTCCATCTACGCTACATGACCGACTACACATGTCACATGACCATTCATGCACACTGGGCATGCGCATACAAGTGTAAACGGGAAGTTGGTTGCTAGTCACCGGCAGGCACACCAATTCGGCCTTCCATGTAGGCCTTACGCCGCTTGAAATGAGATTTGTTGCCAATTGCTCTAATCATGGCTTGCCTCTTGCACATGTAGGCAGCTGCAGTATTATAAAAAACAGAATTTAACTGCACAATGGCTGCTAAGAATGACAACAAAGCCAACAAAGCTTGCAGTTCAGTCTCCATGTTGTGTATACGATGAAGGTGGCATAATGGTCATATGGAAGGGGCTTGATAAATCAGGGAAGGATACGCAATGATCCAGAAGATACAATCAGGGGGTGAATGTGGGCAGAAACGCCTTCGTTTTCAAAAGTCTTCGCTTTGGTCTGTTTACACTTGAGCCCGGAGTTTTCAAACTAAAACAGGGTCTTCGGCATTTCCAAAAGTCTCTGTTTTCGAAGGGTCGAAAATGCCAGAGTAGTGTAGACGACTATAGCAAAAGTTATGCATTTTAAAACAAAAACACACTAGTGTAAATAGGGCCTAAAAATCAGATGATGTTTTGGGTCACATTTACTTGCCTTCCTGTTCCTGAAAGTTTGCAATAGCTTGTATGTGAAAGTTGATGCTGATGTATATTTTTCTCTGTCAGTCTTTCACAAATCTCTGCCTTAATCCTTCTGATTTGTTTCAATGGTTTATGAAATCAATTACTATGACACCTGTCATTGTTTCGATGCCTGCTTCTGGGGTTTGTTTACGAGGCTTTACTTGGTAGTTCACTCTGGGTAAATCCCAAATTTTGCTTTATATGTGACTTTTCTCACGCTTGTTTGAACACCAGTTGTTAAGCCAACACAGTGAGCTGGCTTTTCCGCCAATATTTGCTTTTGGATAATCACAATACGTGTATTGCCTTTTTTCTGACACTACTGTTTCTCTAAAGATAAATTATATTTTTATCTCAAAGAAATGGAAGGTAGTGTTGCTTTTTTATTATTATTGATAATTATTAGTTTATTTTATTTCATGTGTTAGTTTTAACAAAACACATTAGCCTGGCTCATACAGTGACGTATAAACTGTTTATTATCTAAACAAAATCACGTCATTGATTTAAATGAGAACCATCATCTGTGGACAACACACACCATGATATGCTTATGCATAAAAGTATGCCTGTTAAAAAAGTTAACCTAAGTTGAAATTTTGAAAGTACGTACACTGCATGACCATACACCAGCCAATCAGAGATATTCTATGCAGGGTTTTAGTCAATCTTGACGAATTACTAGACAGTAATAGCAGTTGTCAACTCACATCCAGAGCTGGAAAATCCAGTGCTATCAATTTACAAATGTGTCTCACAGCCAGCCTGAGCACTGCATGCTGTTAGTGTATGTACAGGTCTATTGAGTAAGCATAAAATACATTTCACTTACCCTCTTCTGAAATGTGTAGAAATGAGGTGGAGTTGTGGGAAGAAAATGTACACACTTTTTAGGGAAAAAAAGAAGATCCTAAAGGGTTTTCTGGATATTTAACAATTTAGAGTATAGCTTGTTAAAGGTGCTTTATTTGAATGTCTCTCAGATCTTTTAAGCCTAGTTCACACTGCACTGACAGATGCCGACCAATGTCAACAGACACGTTTGTCAGGTTTGTCTGAACAGTGTGTTAACCCTGTCAGTGGTCGGTGTTTGTTTTCACCAACTGAACATGTTCAATCTGCGTTTGTCGGGTTGTGAAATGTCTGAGCAGTGCGGTATCACTTTCCAACAAACTCTGACATAATCTGACCAACCGTTGACATGATGATGAGGCAAGCATCCCTGAAAATTCAGTAGAAACGAAAGCCCATGCACTAGGTGCTATTAGCATTAAATCATTGCTATGGATAAAATGGATTTAACAGACGAATTAAAGATTTCTGGACAAATCAGAAAGAAGAGGATAAATTATGCATTGATGTGTTATTTAAATTAAATTGTTTATTTTTTACCCCTGGTAAGGATTGTCTATTTGTGTGATTTGGTTTTAATTGGGATCATTCACAAACTGTATGCCATTTTCTATCTTCTGTTTCATGAAGTAAGAAGCGAAATCACAACAAATGTTTATAACTTACATCTGTATACAAATATTGTCATAATGTATAATCTAATAATGCTTACCACATAGCCTACCTTAAGATGTCCTTCTCAGAGTTGTTGAAACTGCCGGGGGGCAAAGCGAGGAAAATGAAAGCTTTGCACATCCTCTGCCTGCAGTTCTGTGCATAAGTGTAAGTAAGCGCCCTGTCTCTTCCGTCGCAACAAACAAGGCTTCACCCACAACCTCTTTCATTTCACTCTTCAACTTTTCAGGTGTGTAACGACACGTAAAGACACTAGTAATAGTGAAATTTTTATTGTGGTAAAAGGATCATCCATTTTTAAACCACTCTAACTGTCTGTAAAAAAGGTTTGTTGTTGTCTGTTGGGGCAGTGTGAACATGAAAATTGTGTCTCTCAACATTCTAAATCCAACAGCCAACTTTTAAAAATTGGTGATTGTCTGCGTGGCTGGCATCTGTCAGTGCAGTGTGGACTAGATTTTAGGGTTCTATACAGAACCTTTCTCTCAGTGGAACAAATCAAAGAAAGCATCTAACCATTTTTTTTGTCTAAATGTATAAATATGTTTAAAAATGGCTGTTAATGCTACAAGGACCCAATAGTTGCTCTTTGAAAATCATGGGATTTGAATTGACAAGCTTTTAGTTCATTAGGCAAAGTCCTCATGAAATTATTTCCAATCAAATAAAATCTACTGTATCTATCTTAATGGGGAGTGACATAGAAGAATAAACCCCAAGCTGATAGTTTAGCAAACATTTCAGGAAGATTTTAATTCACTGATAAAATCTGATGAAAATTGCATTTGTCATACTTTTCAGTTTCTGACTACTCCACATGTAAGGACCTGCTTGACACTAATTTTCATTCTGCTGTAAAATTGATCATCAGCCTTAGGGATGGGCCAAATCTAAAATGGCTTTCTAATTCCTACATCCACTACATCCATCCATCTTCTACCGCTTACTCCTTTTCAGGGTCGCGGGGGAGCCTGGAGCCTATCCCAGGGAGCATCGGGCACAAGGCAGGGTACACCCCAGACAGGGTGCAAGTCCATCGCAGGGCACAATCACCCACCCCATTCATTCATACACTTTAGACACGCCAATCAGCCTACCATGCATGTCTTTGGACTGGGGGAGGAAACCGGAGTACCCGGAGAAAACCCCCGCAGCACGGGGAGAACATGCAAACTCCGCACACATGGCCCCGGCGGGAATCAAACCCCGGACCCACTGTATACTTTGGGTCAATAGTTATAGTGTAAAGTTAGCAAAAATGAGGATCCATATTCATCTATTTATTAATTAATTTATTTTTTACTATTAGATTTAGCATAACACTATTTCTGATTGTTAGATTTAAGTTTAAGGATTGAGGTTATGTTTATCATATGAATCACATGTATCACATAATGTATACATCTCTGTATTCATAATGTATACACTGCAACTGATACACACACACACACACACACACACACAGTTGCAATCAAAATTATACAACCCCCATTGCAAATCAGGTTTCTTGTCAAAATGAACAGACTTTCAGCTGTTTGCAGAGAACAAATCAAACAAATGCAATTGAACACAAAAGCAACACAGTGAATAGTTCAAGTGGTTTCCCCAAATTCAACTGTAAATGCAACTTATAATGATTTCTCCAGTTTCAAAATTATTCAACCCCTTCATGGCAAGCATCTTTAGTACTTAGTAGAGCACCCTTTTGCTGTTATGACCTGCTGCAAATGAGATGCATAGCTTCTGGCAGTGTTCCTGAGGAATAGTAGCCCATTCCTCATGAGCAATGGCCTCCAGTTCAGTAATATTCTTGGGTTTGCATGCTGCAACTGCCTTCTTCAAATCCCACCAGAGATTTTCTATGGGGTTCAAGTCAGGTGACTGTGATGGCCCTGTAGAATCTTCTAGGACTTCTTCTGCAACCAAGCCTTTCTGGAAGGTCCAATGGCACCCAAGCTTCAGCTTCCTCACACACAGCATGATGTTTTCTCCTAGGATTTCCTGATACTTCAATGAATCCATCTTGCCTTCCACACACTGCAGGTTTCCAGTGACATAGGATGCAAAGCATCCCCAGAGCATCACTGAGCCACCACCATGCTTGACTGTGGACAGAGTGTTCTTTCTTCATTGTTCTTACTTCAGACATACTGCTGATCCATCATGCCAAAAAGTTCCAGTTTTGTTTCATCACTCCACAGAACAGAATCCCAAAACTTCTGTGGTCTATTTATATGATTTTGAGCTGACTTTTCTTGTGCTTTTGGGTCAGCAGTGGTGTATGTCTTGGAGTTCTGGCATGGAAACCTTCTGCATTTAGTAGGCACCTTACTGTGCTCACTGAAGCAGTTTTGCACAACCTGCCTTCTCAGAAATCTGGTTGCAGCTGTTGATAGCTTCCTTTTTCTGCCTTCAGGTTAGTTCAGGTGTTTCACGTGTTTCAGCTCCAGCACACCTGGTGCAACTAATGAAACCCTTGATTAGTTGCATCAGGTGTGCTTGACACAACACCTGTTTTGCATAATTGTACTGTTGTGAGGGATTCTTTTCAGTGGGTTGAATAATTTTGAAACTGGAGAAATCATTATAAGTTGCATTTTCAGTTTAATTTGATTTGGAGAAACCCCTTCGAGCATCCGCTGTGTTGAAATATTTCAATTGCTTTTGTTTGATTTGTTCAATTCAAACAGCTGAAAGTCTGTACATTTTGATAATAAACCTGATTTGCAGTGGGAGCTGAATAATTTTAATAATAATGTTAAATTTAATAATTAATAAACCAGTTATTAAACTTACTTTTTTTTTACTTTTTACTTTTTTTTCACTGCCATTTTGAATGTTGAATGAGTGTGTTCAATAAAGACATGAAAGATCAGAATTTTTTTTGTGTTATTATTTTAGACACATTATATTTGTCAATACCCTTGACTTAGGTGAATCAGATTTACAAAATTGCAGTTTGTAAGCTATGCAATGCTAAAATTTTACACCGGACATTACAGTAGTGAAGCGGATGTTTCGGCTTCAAGTCTAATTTTTTTTTTTTTGCTACGCTGCTCAAGCTGCTCACGCTGAATAAAAGCTCCAGTACACCATTGAAAGATTTAAATAAAGATGAGTTACATGGCAAAAAATATATTTATAGAGTAATACATTTCATATCCAGTTAATGTTAATTCATAAAAAGTTTATTATATATTACCAGTTTGATTTTCAATGATGAAGAAGAAATGCTTTTGTTTGTGGTGAGTGAATGTGAGCCTAACAGGAGGTTTTTTTAGAATTCAGTCAATTAATTCTGCTAATATGAATTAATAACATTCAATAAGTTAAGAAATCTTAATTTAACCTTCAGAATTTAGTTAATGTGTTAATTTTATTTTGAGTAATTTGTTTTCTGTTTATGAGACCATTATTGTGAAAAACAACTCGTTGAAATAAAGAGAAGTTTTTATTTACATTTCTTTCAGAATTGTGGAATTAATTACTATTAATTTAAAAGAAAAAATAAAAGGCAGAACTATCGGCAACTGGCTGATATCACTCTGAATAATCGGTTATCAGTATCGTGTTACGAAACACAGCTTGGACAGGAAGTAAGCGCAGGAGTAAATCTTTATTTACACTTAACTCAATGGACGAGGAGGCGGGAAACGAGGTCTAGACATAAACTTACAGTTGAAACAAGAAACATGAACCCAAACATGTAAACTCTACTTGTTTAATTCTGGCATGAAACACTCATTTAACTAAGGCATGAAACACTCATTTAACTAAGGCATGAAACACTCGTTTAACTATGGCAGGAAACACTCGTTTAACTATGGCATAAACACTCATTTAACGCTAGCATGAAACACTCGTTTAACTAAGGCAGGAAACACTCGTCTAACAATGGCAGGAAACACTCGTTTAACTATGGAATAAACACTCGTTTAACTTTGGCAGGAAAGACTCGTTTAACTATGGCATAAACACTCGTTTAACTAAGGCAGGAAACACTCGTTTAACTATGGCAGGAAATACTCGTTTAACTATGGCAGGAAATACCCGTTTAACTATGGCATAAACACTCGTTTAACTCTAGCATGAAATACTCGTTTAACTAAGGCAGGAAACATTCATCTACCTATGGCAGGAAACACTCGTTTAACTATGGCAGGAAATACTCGTTTAACTATGCCATAAACACTCGTTTAACTCTAGCATGAAACACTTGTTTAACTGAGACAGGAAACACTCGTTTAACTATGGCAGGAAATACTCGTTTAACTATGGCATAAACACTCGTTTAACTCTAGCAT
Source organism: Ictalurus furcatus (assembly GCF_023375685.1). NCBI lineage: Eukaryota > Metazoa > Chordata > Actinopteri > Siluriformes > Ictaluridae > Ictalurus > Ictalurus furcatus. The sequence continues at coordinate 8,149,380 of NC_071260.1, read as the reverse complement.
GAAACTAGGAACCAGAAACTAGACAGAGTATGGACACATTACCACCTGGCAGCATTATACATTCCGTCTTTCCTCTATTAGTCTCTAAAACTGCCCGATGTGTGTAGCAATGCGAGGGGTTTAAATAACCAGTCCCAATCACCTTAATTGCTGACAGCTGGTAGCATTTCAAAGCACACCCTCGCACCTCCGCCAATAACTGAACAGGGCAGGGACAGAACATAAACCAAAATAAGTGCACATGTCCATTGTAAACAAAGTCTTAGTGTCCATGTGCACTGCTGGCGAGATCGTGGCGAGATCGTTACATATCGACTGATATATATGTATATAATGTATATAATGTGTGTATATATATATATATATATATATATATATATATATATATATACACAGTTGCAATCAAAATCAAACAACCGCATTAATAATCCTGTGATTTGGCTTGCAGCTGTAACTTCTGTCAGAGCTGCTGTTACAGAAGCAATCAGAATTAAGAATCGATGACATGGCACTGGGTACAGAGTGGTAATAAACCCTGGATGGAATGCTATCAAATGCACGCATACATTCACACACTCATTCAAACACCTAGGGGTCTTTTAGCATCAGAAATCCAACTCCCAGCATGTGAGACTCCACACATACAGAAACTTGAGCTCAAGGGAGCGTGGAGATGTGAGGCAGCATTGCTACTTTACACACACACACACACATATATATATATATATATA